>NW_027507685.1:96275569-96283069 GCF_037356315.1 Lithobates pipiens | reverse complement strand
TCTAGGGACCCCCCCCGCCCGTCCTTCATATCTAGGGACCCCCCCCCGCCCGTCCTTCATATCTAGGGACCCCCCCCCGCCCGTCCTTCATATCTAGGGACCCCCCCCCCCGCCCGTCCTTCATATCTAGGGACCCCCCCCCCCCCGCCCGTCCTTCATATCTAGGGACCCCCCCCCCCCCCGCCCGTCCTTCATATCTAGGGACCCCCCCCCCCCGCCCGTCCTTCATATCTAGGGACCCCCCCGCCCGTCCTTCATATCTAGGGACCCCCCCCGCCCGTCCTTCATATCTAGGGAAGGACGCCCCGCCCGTCCTTCATATCTAGGGACCCCCCCCGCCCGTCCTTCATATCTAGGGACCCCCCCCCCGCCCGTCCTTCATATCTAGGGACCCCCCCCCCGCCCGTCCTTCATATCTAGGGACCCCCGCCCGTCCTTCATATCTAGGGACCCCCCCCCCGCCCGTCCTTCATATCTAGGGACCCCCCCCCGACCGTCCTTCATATCTAGGGACCCCCCCCCCCGCCCGTCCTTCATATCTAGGGACGACCCCCCTGTCCTTCATTGGTAGGGGCCGACCCCCCCTGTCCTTCATTGGTAGGGGCCGACCCCCCCCCCGTCCTTCATTGGTAGGGGCAGACCCCCCCCCCTGTCCTTCATTGGTAGGGGCCGACCCCCCCCCCCTGTCCTTCATTGGTAGGGGCCGACCCCCCCCCCCCCCTGTCCTTCATTGGTAGGGGCCGACCCCCCCCCTGTCCTTCATTGGTAGGGGCCGACCCCCCCCCCTGTCCTTCATTGGTAGGGGCCGACCCCCCCCTGTCCTTCATTGGTAGGGGCCGACCCCCCCCTGTCCTTCATTGGTAGGGGCCGACCCCCCCCTGTCCTTCATTGGTAGGGGCCGACCCCCCCCTGTCCTTCATTGGTAGGGGCCGACCCCCCCCCTGTCCTTCATTGGTAGGGGCCGACCCCCCCCCTGTCCTTCATTGGTAGGGGCCGACCCCCCCCTGTCCTTCATTGGTAGGGGCCGACCCCCCCCCTGTCCTTCATTGGTAGGGGCCGACCCCCCCCCCCTTCATTGGTAGGGGCCGACCCCCCCCCCCCCCTTCATTGGTAGGGGCCGACCCCCCCCCCCTTCATTGGTAGGGGCCGACCCCCCCCCCTTCATTGGTAGGGCCGACCCCCCCCCCTTCATTGGTAGGGGCCGACCCCCCCCCCTTCATTGGTAGGGGCCGACCCCCCCCCTTCATTGGTAGGGGCCGGACCCCCCCCCCTTCATTGGTAGGGGCCGACCCCCCCCCTTCATTGGTAGGGGCCGACCCCCCCCCCTTCATTGGTAGGGGCCGACCCCCCCCCCTTCATTGGTAGGGGCCGACCCCCCCCCCTTCATTGGTAGGGGCCGACCCCCCCCCCCTTCATTGGTAGGGGCCGACCCCCCCCCTTCATTGGTAGGGGCCGACCCCCCCCCCCTTCATTGGTAGGGGCCGACCCCCCCTCCTTCATTGGTAGGGGCCGACCCCCCCCCTTCCTTCATTGGTAGGGGCCGACCCCCCCCCCTTCCTTCATTGGTAGGGGCCGACCCCCCCCCCTTCCTTCATTGGTAGGGGCCGACCCCCCCCCCTTCCTTCATTGGTAGGGCCGACCCCCCCCCTTCCTTCATTGGTAGGGGCCGACCCCCCCCCCCTCCTTCATTGGTAGGGGCCGACCCCCCCCCTTCCTTCATTGGTAGGGGCCGACCCCCCCCCCCCTCCTTCATTGGTAGGGGCCGACCCCCCCCCCTCCTTCATTGGTAGGGGCCGACCCCCCCCCCCTCCTTCATTGGTAGGGGCCGACCCCCCCCCCTCCTTCATTGGTAGGGGCCGACCCCCCCCCCTCCTTCATTGGTAGGGGCCGACCCCCCCCCCTTCCTTCATTGGTAGGGGCCGACCCCCCCCCCTTCCTTCATTGGTAGGGGCCGACCCCCCCCCCCTTCCTTCATTGGTAGGGGCCGACCCCCCCCCCCCCCTTCCTTCATTGGTAGGGGCCGACCCCCCCCCCCCCTTCCTTCATTGGTAGGGGCCGACCCCCCCCCCCCCTTCCTTCATTGGTAGGGGCCGACCCCCCCCCCCCCTTCCTTCATTGGTAGGGGCCGACCCCCCCCCCTTCCTTCATTGGTAGGGGCCGACCCCCCCCCTTCCTTCATTGGTAGGGGCCGACCCCCCCCCCTTCCTTCATTGGTAGGGGCCGACCCCCCCCCCTTCCTTCATTGGTAGGGGCCGACCCCCCCCCTTCCTTCATTGGTAGGGGCCGACCCCCCCCCTTCCTTCATTGGTAGGGGCCGACCCCCCCCCCTTCCTTCATTGGTAGGGGCCGACCCCCCCCCCCTTCCTTCATTGGTAGGGGCCGACCCCCCCCTTCCTTCATTGGTAGGGGCCGACCCCCCCCCTTCCTTCATTGGTAGGGGCCGACCCCCCCCCGTCCTTCATTGGTAGGGGCCGACCCCCCCCGTCCTTCATTGGTAGGGGCCGAACCCCCCCCCCACGTCCTTCATCCTGTATGGGACCGAGCCCCCCCCCCCCCACGTCCTTCATCCTGTATGGGGCCGAGCCCCCCCCCCACGTCCTTCATCCTGTATGGGGCCGAGCCCCCCCCCCACGTCCTTCATCCTGTATGGGGCCGAGCCCCCCCCACGTCCTTCATCCTGTATGGGGCCGAGCCCCCCCCCACGTCCTTCATCCTGTATGGGGCCGAGCCCCCCCCCCCCCCCACGTCCTTCATCCTGTATGGGGCCGAGCCCCCCCCCCCCCCGTCCTTTATTCTGTATGGGGCCGAGCCCCCCCCCCCCCGTCCTTTATTCTGTATGGGGCCGAGCCCCCCCCCCCCGTCCTTTATTCTGTATGGGGGCCGAGCCCCCCCCCCCGTCCTTTATTCTGTATGGGGCCGAGCCCCCCCCCCGTCCTTTATTCTGTATGGGGCCGAGCCCCCCCCCGTCCTTTATTCTGTATGGGGCCGAGCCCCCCCCCGTCCTTTATTCTGTATGGGGCCGAGCCCCCCCCCCCCGTCCTTTATTCTGTATGGGGCCGAGCCCCCCCCCGTCCTTTATTCTGTATGGGGCCGAGCCCCCCGTCCTTCATATATAGGGACACCCCCCTGTCCTTCATTCTGTAGGGGCCGAGGCCACTGCCCTTCAGTTTGTCAGGGTGCTGTCTCTCAATGGATACCCAATCCCTAAACCAAGCTGAACCTGGAGGGGGGGGGCCATTTGCCTAAATCTTGAATTCTGAGAGGTTTCCCCGAGTCCAATCTGGGAGTGTTGGGGGAGAGGTGGTGTGTATAGTAACCTTTGTGTTCTGTGTGCAGATTCCTCCTGTGTGATGCCCAGCTCAGCCATGAAGAAAAAGGTAATCATCATCCCTGAGGGGTACATCTCTTCTTCTTTTCCATCTCATCACTGCATGCCGTGTAATCTGTGCTAACGTTTTATTGGTGTTCATTTCATCGACTACATTATTTTTGTCTACTAAAATAACCTTATTTTAGAAGATTAGAATTTGGCTAAATCGCAATTTGTCGGCACAATGAACTACTACATAAGAATTCATAGGGGGTGTCTACTAATGACAATTTCCTTTATTTTTTTTTTTATTTTTTTTTCCCATTTTTGGATAGCGTAAGGAAGGGTTATAGCCCCTGTCAGATTTTTTTTTATTTTTTCGCCATTTGTGTCCCTTTGGAGAGATTTCTCTTCGCTTCCTGTCCCATAGCCAAACAGGAAGTGAGAGTAAATCCCTGTAAATGGGTTGTAAACCCTCCTGTTTTTTCACCTTAATGCATCCTATGCTTTTGGGGGGACCTCAGAAGTGGTGAATCGGGGCCACTCTGTGCAGTTAAACTGCACAGCAGAGGGGAGTATAACCTGTTTGGATAATAAACAATAAGGGGTTTACATCTCCTTTAACCACTTCAGACCCAGGCCAATTCTGACATTTCTCTCCTACATGTAAAATTCCTAATTTTTTTGCTAGAAAATTACATAGAACCCCCAAACATTATATATGTTTTTTAGCTAGAAAATTACATAGAACCCCCAAACATTATATATGTTTTTTTAGCAAAGACCCTAGAGAATACAATGGCGGTCATTGCAACTTTTTATCTCGCACGGTATTTGCGCAGCAATTTTTTCGAACGCTTAAAAAAAAAAAAAACAGTAAAGTTAGCCTAATTTTTTTGCATAATGTGAAAGAGGAGGATACGCCGAGTAAATAGATACCCAACATGTCACGCTTCAAAATTGCACGCGCTCGTGGAATGGCGCCAAACTTTGGTATTTAAAAATCCCCATAGACGGCTTTAAATTTTTTTTACTGGTTACATGTTTTGGGTTACAGAGGAGGTCTAGGGCTAGAATTATTGCTCTCGCTCTAACGTTCGCAGCGATAGCTCACATGTGTGGTTTGAACACAGTTTTCATATGTGAGCGGGACTTGCGTATACGTTCGCTTCTGTGTGCGAGCTCACGGGGACAGGGGCGCTAAAAAAAAATTTTTTTTTTTTTTTTTTATTGTTAATTTTATTTTTGTTTAGTTTTACACAAAAAAAAATAAATAAAAAAAAATTGACTTTTATTCCTATTACAAGGATGTAAGCATCCCTTGTAATAGGAATATGGCACGATCGGACCTATTTACAGTGAAATATGGGGTCAATAAGACCCCATATCTCACCTCTAGGCTGGGAAGAATAAAAAAAAAAAAAAAAACGGTCATGGCTTCCTAGCCAGATCAGTGCCGTTAACCATCTAGTCCACCGGAAATCACTATGATCACATGCTGGGGCTGGCGGATCCTGTGACCGACTCACCGATGGAAACGGTGAGTCGGTAGAAGCACCAGAGGGCGGCGGGAGGGGGGGTGTCCCCTCCCGCCGCCCGTAAGAACGATCAAGCGGCGGAACAGCCGCTATGATCGTTCTTATGGTGTAGGGAATGATGCATCACCCCTGTACTTTTTTTTTTTTTCCCCCCACCTCTTATGGTGGAATGCAGCTCTAGCTTACCATAGCATAGCACCTACACCTGTGTTCAGAGTCAAATATGCTGTACGCATTATGGATCTGAACACCTGTTTACATGAGACCTTAATGAGGAAGTAAACCCTGATGGTAAAGGTAAAGCATAATAGAACTACTATGCATCATCGCATAGTAGTCCATTATGTGTCACTTACCTGACACGCCGCATGCGCCGTAGACAGCTGTGCCTGTCTTTTGCCAAATATCTCCCTAAACCGTGTAGGTTTAGAAGATATTTTTTGGACCTACAAGTAAGCCCTAATCTAGGGGAGAGGTTTGTTTACACAGACCTCGCCTCGTTCTTCAGCTCTGTGACCCGATCGCTGGTCCATCAGTGGCAATCGGCCCCTGTGATCATAGAGCTCAGGACTGGGTCGGTAGCGCGCTGCCGGCGGCTCGCTCCCAACCCACGGCTGGGCACTTAAAGAGCCACGTATGTGCTTGTACCCAGCCGTGCCAGTCTGCCGACGTATATCGGCTTGAGGCGGTCCTTAAGTGGTTAAACAAATAATAAAAAAAAATTAACCCTTACAATCACTTTAAAGCGGAGGTCCATCCTAAAATAAAAAAATAAAAATATATGGCTGCAGCCAGACTCGGTGGAGGGAGATTTCTGCAGCATATTTGGCAAGTACAGAATCTGTGTTATATATATATATATATATATATATATATATATATATATATATATATATATATATATATATATATATATATATATATATATATATATATATATATATATATATATATATATATATATATACATATACATATACATACATACAGTGGTGTGAAAAAAATGTTTGCCCCCTTCCTCATTTTCTGTTCCTTTGCATGTTTGTCACACTTAAGTGTTTCGGAACATCAAACCAATTTAAACAATAGTCAAGGACAACACAAGTAAACACAAAATGCAATTTGTAAATGAAGGTGTTTATTATTAAAGGTGAAAAAAAAATCCAAACCATCATGGCCCTGTGTGAAAAAGTGATTGCCCCCCTTCTTAAGGCTGGGTTCACACTGCTGCGGGGGGAGATCCGGATGTGATTCGCACCGCAAATCACATCCGATCTCCGTAGCGCTGCGAGTTCAGCCATACAGATAGTATGGCTGAACTCGCAGCGGTCCCGCAGCAAACTCGCACGGGACCCTTTTTTTCGTCCGCAACAGAATCGGATCGCATGGGCGTTCACACCATGCGATCCGATTCTTGTGCGAGTCGGCAGATCGCACTGCGATATGCGATCGGATCTGGGGGTGTCATTAACATATCATTGACACTCCCAGCCGTTCGCATAGGGCAGTGTGAACTGCCGGCGGGAGTCGTGCGATGCGGGAAAACGCCGCGGATTCGCGGCGTTCCCGCATCGCAGCGGTGTGAACCCGGCCTAAAACATACTATAACTGTGGTTGTCCACACCTGAGTTCAATTTCTCTAGCCACACCCAGGCCTGATTATTGCCACACCTGTTCACAATCAAGGCATCACTTAAATAGGAGCTGCTTGACACAGTAAGGTCCACCAGAAGATCCTTAAAAGCTACACATCATGCCGAGACCCAAAGAAATTCAGGAACAATTGAGAAAGAAAGTAATTGAGATCTATCAGTCTGGAAAGGGTTATAAAGCCATTTCCAAAGCTTTGGGAATCCAGCGAACCACAGTGAGAGCCATTATCCACAAATGGCGAAGACATGGAACAGTGGTGAACCTTCCCAGGAGTGGCCGGCCGCCCAAAATTACCCCAAGAGCGCAGAGACGACTCATCCAAGAGGTCACAAAAGACCCCACAACAACGTCCAAGGAACTGCAGGCCTCACTTGCCTCAGTTAAGGTCAGCGTTCATGCCTCCACCATCAGGAAAAGACTGGGCAAAAATGGCCTGCATGGCAGAGTTCCAAGGAGAAAACCACTGCTGAGCAAAAAGAACATCAAAGCTCGTCTCAATTTCTCCACAACACATCTTGATGATCCCCAAGACTTTTGGGACAACATTCTGTGGACCGATGAGACAAAAGTGGAACTCTTTGGAAGGTGTATGTCCAAGTATATCTGGCGTAGAAGGAACACTGCATTTCATAAAAAGAACATTATACCAACAGTAAAATATGGTGGTGGTAGTGTGATGGTCTGGGGCTGTTTGCTGCTTCAGGACCTGGAAGACTTGCCGCGATAAAAGGAACTATGAATTCTGCTGTCTACCAAGAGATCCTGAAGGAGAATGTCCGACCATCTGTTCGTGTACTCAAGCTGAAACGAACTTGGGTTCTGCAGCAGGACAATGATCCTAAACACACCAGCAAGTCCACCACCGAATGGCTGAAGAAAAACAAAATGAAGACTTTGGAGTGGCCTAGCCAAAGTCCTGACCTGAATCCTATTGAGATGTTGTGGTATGACCTTTAAAAAGGCCGTTCATGCTCGAAAACCCTCTAATGTAACTGAATT
>NW_027507685.1:96270324-96275369 GCF_037356315.1 Lithobates pipiens | reverse complement strand
AACCGGGAGTGCTTCACCACATGTGATGCGTACCCCCTAGGGGGTTAAACTCACCAGACACCGCTGATAAAACAAGCCTTAAGGAGTAGTCACTTCCTTGGGTATAGTAAAATTCCTATATATCACCTTAGCGATCCAGTTTCAAGCAATCCTCCAAGTTTGTCATAAAAATAAAACAAAGTGTGCACATAGCATAATACTGTTTTATTTTTTTTTAAAAAAAGGTTCACACAAAACAATAAAATCCCCCATTTAAATATCTGCGTACATTGTTTAAAACATCATCAGCATTTCAAATATGTGTACTTCACTGGATTTTCAGATCTCAAAGCCATCCACCAGTGTTGCGCTGTATACACTGTGCATAACTTCCTCGTCTGTGGTCAGCGGTGGAGAGCACACCTCACTTCCGGTAGCGTTGTGTAGGCCACGCTCTGACGCGTTTCGTCACTTCCAACTTTAACCAAGGGCGCCCTCGGTTGAAGTCGGAAGTGACGAAACGCGTCAGGGCGTGGCCTACACAACGCTACCGGAAGTGAGGGGTGTGTGTGTGTATATACACACACACACTATATATATATATATATATATATATATATATATATATATATATATATATATATATATATATATACACACACACACACACACACACACACACACACACACACACACACACACACACACACACACACGTGTGTGTGTATACTGTATACACTGTGCATAACTTCCTCGTCTGTGGTCAGCGGTGGAGAGCACACCTCACTTCCGGTAGCGTTGTGTAGGCCACGACTGACGCGTTTCGTCACTTCCGACTTTAACCGAGGGCGCCCTCGGTTGAAGTCGGAAGTGACGAAACGCGTCAGGGCGTGGCCTACACAACGCTACCGGAAGTGAGGTGTGTATATATATATATATATATATATATACACACACACACACACACACACACACACACACACACACACACACACACACACACGTGTGTGTGTACATGCGCACACACACACACACACACACACACACACACACGCATACATACACACACATTATATATATATATACACACACACACACACGTAACGGCACCCCTAATATAAAGGGGGTTAACGCCGTTTACGATGTTCCCTCTCCTAGACACACATCCACTCGCTACCAATATCCACAGCTAAACGACCCTTTCCTATAGGAGCCGACCCCTCTGGCAAAAAGACGAGATGCACTCTGTCTCTTCTGTAGTAGGAATGACTTTATTAATGAGAAACATTGTAACTTTATACACAATTCAAGGCACATGCTTTAACATGAACAAGGGCCCAGCTCCACCCACACATCCCAAGACTCAACACCTCATCCTGACGTCTGCTAGGCTTCAAACGATCCCACCCAATACACATCTTTTCACAAAGGGTTGGCAGCCAGTCTGTCTGGCACTTTACAATACACACAAGGACAGACTTAAATGAATAATAGAAGTGCAAAACAACTTAATTCCTCACAGCAATGATACTTAACCCCCATATACAGTATACATCCAATCGATATACAATGTATATACAGCCTTGAATATGGCTATCACAGACCATATCGGGGGTTTCTTTTATTCACCCTGTGTCCAAAGTGACCCCACTGTCACACATCTCCCCTTTCGGCAGGGGACTAACAGAGGAGGGGACCCCAGACGGGTTGACTCTGCAGTTAGTCCATGGGTCCATTCTTCCAATACTGGATAACCCATCAACATTGCACTAGGAGCCCGGGAGGGCGTCGGTTTGCCGGGACAACCCATCAGCATTGCCGTTTTGCTTACCGGGTCGGTAGCTGATGGTGAAGTTGTAAGGTTGTAGGGCTAAGCTCCACCGCAGCAACCTGCCATTATCTCCGGAGACCCGGTTAAGCCAGACCAATGGGTTGTGGTCGGTGACCAGTGAAAATTCCTGTCCGTAGGGGTTCAGCTTTTTAAGGGCCCAGACCAGGGCCAAACACTCCTTCTCCACTGCCGCATAGCTCACTTCCCGGGGTAATAGTTTTCCACTCAGGTATGCGACGGGGTGTTCTCCTCCATCCTCCCCAACTTGGCTCAGCACCGCCCCCAGTCCAAACATGGAAGCATCGGTGTGGACAAGAAAACGTTTGTTAGGTACTGGGGCAGCCAAGACAGGGGCATTTACAAGTGCTTGCTTGAGGGCTAGAAACGCGGATTCACAAGCTGGAGACCAGAGGACTTGCCTACGTAAATTCTTTTTTGTCAGGTCAGTCAGGGGTTTGGCGATAGCACTATAATTAGAGACAAAACGTCGGTAGTACCCTGCAGTTCCCAAGAAGGCCAATACCTGGGTCTTAGTACGGGGCGTGGGCCAGTTAGCTACTGCCTCTACCTTGGCTGGCTCGGGTCTCTGGTTCCCACAACCCACTCGGTGTCCCAGGTACTGCACCTCCGCCATCCCTAGATGGCACTTGTCTGGTTTCAAGGTCAGGCCTGCGGCCCGAATTTTGTCCAGAACCACTCCTACGTGAACCAGGTGCTCCTCCCAAGACCCACTGTAGATCGCAATGTCATCCAGATATGCACATGCAAAATCCTGGAAGCCATCGAGGAGCCTATCCACCATACGTTGGAAGGTCGCCGGGTACAGTCCAAATGGGGTAACAAATGCCGACTTGGGGATAGCATCCTCGGCCAGGGGGATCTGCCAATAACCTTTACACAGGTCTATTGTAGTTAAATAACGTCCCCTGGCTATACGATCTAGTAGTTCGTCTACCCTGGGCATCGGGTAGGCATCGGTGGTGGTCTTCTCGTTGAGTTGCCTGTAGTCCACGCAGAACCGGGTAGTCCCGTCTTTCTTAGGCACCAGGACTACAGGCGAAGCCCAAGGGCTGTCAGAAGGCTCAATGACTCCTAACTGAATCATCTCCTGTATCTCCTTCCGCATTTCCTCTCGGACTGCTTCAGGGATACGGTAGGGGGGCTGGCGGAGGGGTGCTTGTCCAGGGGTCTCTACCTTATGTACAGCCAAGGTCGTATAGCCCGGTCTTTGGGAGAACGTCGCCTGTTTTTCCCCACAGAAGCCGCTTAGCCTGTTCCTTCTTTGTGGGGCTTAACCGGTCTCCTAGCTGTACAAGGCTAATGAGGTCAGTCTGGGGTTCTCTTTCTAGTAAGTCAGGGAGGGGTAAATCTTCTGAGGAGTCCGCAGCAGGGGCACATACTGCAGCAACATCCTCCTGCCGTTTCTGATACTCCTTCAGCATGTTCACATGAAAGGTTCGCTGGAATCTTTCATCTGCACAGCTGGCAATGACATAGGTAGTATCACATACCTGGGCTACTACTTTATACGGGCCCTGCCAAGATGCCGGCATCTTGTCGGTCTTCACAGGCTTGAGCCCTAAGACCTTCTGCCCAACCTGGAAGACCCGCTGTCGGGCCCCCCGGTCGTACCATCTCTTCTGTCTTCCCTGGGCCGCCTGGAGATTCTCTCTTACCATCAGAGACAGTTGCTCCATGCGGTCCCTGAGTTCCAGAACATAGGGTACTATGGGGGTCCCTTCTTGCTCTGTCTCTCCCTCCCAGTGTCCTCTGATGAGATCGAGGGGTCCGTGGACCCTTCTCCCATAGAGCAACTCGAAGGGCGAGAACCCAGTAGATTCCTGGGGTACCTCTCTGTACGCAAATAACAGGTGAGGCAGGAATCTCTCCCAGTCTCTGCAAGAGACCGAAAAGGTCCTCAGCATTTGCTTGAGGGTCCCGTTAAAGAGTTCGCAGAGACCATTAGTCTGGGGGTGGTAGGGGGAGCTCAGTAAGGGCTTAATATTGCACACCTTCCACAACTGCCGGGTGAGTACCGCGGTAAACTGGGTTCCCTGGTCAGAGAGAATATCCTTAAGCCCCGTACACACGAGAGGACTTATGTCCGACAGACTTCCAAAGGAGTTCCGCCGGAGTTCCGCTGGAGTTCCGCCGGAGTTCTGACAGACTTTTCGGCCGAACGGACTTGGCCACACACGATCACACTAAACTCCGACGGATTCGAACGTGATGACGTACGACCCGACTCGAATAAGGAAGTTCATAGCCAGTAGCCAATAGCTGCCCTAGCGTCGGTTTTAGTCCGTCGGAGTAGCATACACACGAGCGGATTTTTCGAAGGGGACCGGGTCCGGCGGAGTTCCGTCGGGAAAATTTGAAGCATGCTTCATTTCTAAAATCCGTCAGACTTTTGCGAAGCTAAAGTCCGTTGCAGCCCACACACGATCGGATAGTCTGACGGACTCGGTCTGACGGACTTTGGATGTTGAAAAGTCCGCTCGTGTGTACGGGGCTTTAGGGAACCCCACTCTGGTAAAAATCTTAACCAGGGCATCAGCTACTGTCTCTGCTTCAATGTTGGACATAGCTACTGCCTCTGGGTAACGGGTGGCGTAGTCCACCACAGTGAGAATATACTTCTTTCCGGATGGACTAGGCCAGGGGACCCACAATGTCAACGGCTATGCGGTAAAAGGGCTCTCCAATAATAGGCATGGACATGAGTTTAGCCTTAGGGTGGTCCCCCCTCTTCCCTATCCGTTGACATGTGTCACACGTTTTGCAGTATTGTCGCACATCCTGGCTAAAATTGGGCCAGAAGAAATTCTGTGTGATCCTATGGGCCGTGCGACGGAACCCTAGATGTCCTGTTAGCGGCACATCATGCCCGATTCGCAGAATCTCCAGCTGGTATTTCTTAGGTACCACCAGCTGTCGTTTCTGCGAAGGGGCCTTACTTCTCTGAGATGGCTTAGGGATCCTATACAGTCTATCCCCATCTATTCCCCTTTCCTGAGTATCTGCCTTAGCCCTATACTTGTGTAAGGTCGGGTCCTCCCGAGTTTCCCTCCCGAATGCTTCTGTGGTATCCCAGTCTAGGCGCGCCTGATCTAAGGTACGTGTCGGGGAGGATAGTCTCACCTGGGTCTCTGCAGCGAGCAGGCAGGTTCCAGCAGTACGTGTCTGTGCACGGGTAGTCACAGGGTTGACTTCATCGGGACCCGTCGGGGTGTAA